>NC_134529.1:2500-32500 GCF_027942865.1 Odontesthes bonariensis | reverse complement strand
TTTCCGCATTGAAATGAATGGAACGCGATTTCTCAAAAATTGACTAAGTCCCACAGCCAAAAAGGACTCTGTGGAATGTTGTTAGGAGCACGATTCAGGCCATTTGGAGTCATTTGGTACCTATTTTGGACACATGATTTTTGAAAAAATACTTGGTCAATTTTCCAAAATTTTTACCAAAGTCCCACACCCAAAACGGACCCTGGGGAAGTTGTTAGGAGCATGTTTCAGACCATTTGGAGTCGATTGGTACCTATTTCGGAGACATGATTTTTGACAAAATACTTGGTCAATTTTCCAAAATTTTTATTAGGGTTAGGGTTAGGGTTAGGGGTTAGGGTTAGGGTTAGGGGTTAGGTTAGGGTTAGGTATGAGTAATCTATCTCGATAGTTCCCCCCGTGACCATCTGTAGGGTTAGGGTTAGGGTTTAGGGTTAGGGTAAGGGTTAGGGTTAGGGTAAGGGGTTAGGGTTAGGTGTAAGTAATCTATCTCGATAGTTCCCCCCGTGGCATCCGACGATAACCACGGTTTGGTGTAGAGAACTAAAGGCAAGGCACGGGCCGGCGCTTGTCAACTAGAACCCCTCCTCGCTGGCATCACACTTCCAAGAAGAACACTCCGAGATAAGCCTAAGTTTTTAAAGACGACCATGTCAGTCTGGTTTTCAGAGAATCTTCTAAAACCAGACAGATCAACCTATTTGAAGTCTAATTTGAAAGCCTAGTTGGGTGGTTTAAACTAAAATTTGAGACCATCATCAGTGGTGGACCCCCGGGGTCTTCGGGTGTTTCGGCCATTACCACCAGACACCCTACCGAGGGGAAGCCCAGACGGATTGATCATGTCCCGCTGTGTGTCACTCGCCCAATTGGATTTATCCCTATTGGAAGTTTGTTTGAAGAGCACGAGGTAAGCAAACCTAAGGTAAGTAATTTAAGGTAAGTATTAAGTTTAAGTGTTAAGTTTGATATTAAATGAGACTAAGTTTAAGGTTTTTGTAAGGTTCTTAAATAAATTAAACTTACCTTATATGTTGTTCCGACCGGGGGATGTTTCCCCCTCCAAGGGGGGCGGGGGCAGGGGCACCCACAAGAGTCCCCCCCAGGAGCGACCAGGACCAGCCCCGACAGAGCGTTGCCTTCCCAGTCACCCCAGGAGAAGGAAGGAACCAGGCCAGCCCGCAAGCATTGCCTCCTGGAACCCTCAAGACTCCCATGCCAACCCACTCCAGGGGTTGGGGTGCCAACAAGAGTCTCCCCCAGGAATGACCAGGACCAGCCCGCCAGAGCGTTGCCTTCCAGTCACCCCAGGAGCAGGAAGGAACCAGGCCAGCCCTGCAAGCAGTGCCTCCTGGAACCCCCAAGACTCCCATGCCAGCCATAAGGCCTTTCCTGTGTTCCATACAACGCACAACCCCAGGAAAGGCAAACAAAATTTTCATTTCCTGTGCCCCATACACCGCACGACCCCAGGAAAGGTTGCTGAAAGTTCCAGCAGGATCTTATCTTTGAACGCTGACCGGCCGTCAAGATCCGAAAATTGACAGCTCAGCCTCAACGCCTTATGCGTCGAACATACCCTTCTCGGTCGCGGTTTGAGAATGACAAACCATCAACCTGTTCAGATGTGAAATCTGAGTGACATATTCGGAACCGTGGCGGTCAGCCGATCGCTCCGATATATGATATGTCACTCTACGATGAAAATTGAATGTCTAATCACAGAATTAAATTACTTTATATTCTGCAATGCATTCTGGTCCGTTTCTCGAACCCGGAAGTAGTTTAACCGCTTCTCGGTCCCGTTTTCTAAGTCCTATGTTGATTTTAGGGTTGGAATTAAAGGGTTAGGGTTAGGGTAAGGGTTGGGGCCAGGGTTTAGGGTTTGAGGAAGGTTGTAAGTACAAGGAAATGTGACTACATTTCGACTCGTACTCCGCCTGATTAGGCAGAACCTCTACCTCTCCCCCTCCCCAACAGTCCCATCAGGGAAGCAGGGAGGGGGAGAGGGGGAAGGGTTAGGTTAGGGTTTAGGGTTAGGGTTAGGGGAAGGGTTAGGGTTAGGGTTAGGGGAAGGGTAGGGTTAGGGTTAGGGTAAGGGATAGGGTTAGGGTTAGGGTAAGGGATAGGGTTAGGGTTAGGGTAAGGGTTAGGGTTAGGGTAAGGGATAGGGTTAGGGTTAGGGTTAGGGTTAGGGTTAGGGTTAGGATAAGGGGCAAAAACCCCTTATGCCGAACCCCGGCATAAGCAGGGTTAGGGTTAGGGTTAGGGTTAGGGTTAGGGTTAGGGTTAGGGTTAGGGTTAGGGTTAGGGTTAGGGTAAGGGTTAGGGTTAGGGTTAGGGTTAGGGTTAGGGTTAGGGTTAGGGTTAGGGTTAGGGTTAGGGTTAGGGTTAGGGTTAGGGTTAGGGTTAGGGTTAGGGTTAGGGTTAGGGTTAGAGGGTAGGGTTAGGGTTAGGGTTAGGGTTAGGGTTAGGGTTAGAGGGTTAGGGTTAGGGTTAGGGTTAGGGTTAGGGTTAGGGTTAGGGTTAGGGTAAGGGGATAAAACCCCGAACGGCACCCCCCTGCCATTAGGCCATATGGCCATAAGTCCTGATAGGAAGGTAGCAGAGACCTGAGACACATATCCCCGGATTCAGCAGGACAGGGGCTATCCACTGACCTTTGAACCATGGGGGGTGGAGCCATGGGGGCGGAGCTACGACCGGAAACAACTTTGTTTTGCTTATATCTCAGGAACGGAAGGTCGTAGAGACACGGGGACAAGTCAGGCGTGTTCACAAGGGTCGAATTATGTCTGACGGAAGTCATCTCCGAGTCTCTATGACCTTTCGTTCCGGAGATAATCGGCAAAAACCGTTTTCGCATTGAAATGAATGGAACGCTATTTTCTCAAAAATTGACTAAGTCCCACAGCCAAAAAGCACTCTGTGAAATGTGGTTAGGAGCACGTTTCAGACCATTTGGAGTCGATTGGTACCTATGTTGGTGACGTGATTTTTGAAAAAATACTTGGTAAATTTTTCAAAATTAGGGTTATTAGCCTCATATCTATATGGCTCCCCCATAGACTTGTCACCCCTATGGATGTTAAGTTCATATCTTTTGATAGGAATGTGCTAGAAGCATGAAACCAACGTCCACGGAAAGCCAAGTGCCTTATGTGTCCAACCATATAAGGTCCGACGGCACTTTCGTACAGTAAGAGGGCGTGGTGTCGGGAAGAAAGGCTGACAATGCTGTATTTGGGAGACTGTGTGTGTGAAACCCACACATGTGATTGTGCAACTATTTGGACTCTTTGGTCGTGCCCTAGTGGTCCTGTGGACTCTGGGAATGGGGTCTAGCCAGCTGGTCTACTGCTGTTTGGTACGGCAGTAGTAGACCAGCTGGCCAGACCCCATCCCCAGTGTCCACAGGACCACCAAGGCGTTGGTGAGACATCGCAGGATGTGGCTCCCATAGTATTTGGGAGACTGTGAGTGTGTGGAACCCACACATGTGATTGTGCAACTATTTGGACTCTTTGGTCGTGCCCTAGTGGTCCTGTGGACTCTGGGAATGGGGTCTAGCCAGCTGGTCTACTGCTGTTTGGTACGGCAGTAGTAGACCAGCTGGCCAGACCCCATCCCCAGTGTCCACAGGACCACAATGGCACTTAAGCCCCCACGCCACGACAAGGCAGAGTCCATGTGAGGGAATATGTGGAAAGAAACGTGTGTAAGTGTCATGCATGCAGTGTGTGCCTTTATGTATGTGTGTTTGAGAATGTACCAATAAAAGTGTATAAATGTTGTGGATGCATTGTGTGTGTTTTATGTATGTAAGTGGGTTTGTTAGTGTGTGTGTGTGGGTGTGAAAAAGAAAAAAATGGACCTAATTGGACCTCACCTATGGACCTAACTCTAACCTTTTGTTTTTGGTCCTAGAACGTAGGGTTTTTTTTTTTTTTTTTTTTTGGCTCCTGGGAACAGGATTTTTTTTTTTTTTTTTGTCGAACAAGGGCAACAATTTACAAGGGAACTCTCAACAACTGCCTCCTCTTCTTGGTGAACCCTTCCAGAGTCCTTATCAATCGCCCTGTCTCCTGGCAAGCCCTGACGTAGGCTTGGTAGGCTGCCTTATGGGACATTTCAGGGTTTTTTGAGGCCAGCTCTTTTTCCCAGTCCTGCCAGCGTAGCCTCACGCTGCCTGGCAGGATCTGGCTCTTTGATGTTAAACCAGGCACCTCCTCCTCCTCCTGCACCTGCGGGACATCATCCGAGTGGATGTCTTCTTTGTCTTTTGGTGGCACGCCCTTTAGGGCCGGGCCTGGGGCTGCACGAGGCTTCCACAGCCTGTAGGGCACGTCTTTGTAGAACTTGTACACCCTGAGTGCAGTCACCCCTTCCAGCAGGTCCCGGGAAAGAATTATCTTTCGCTGCAACTCAGCCTGGCTCAGAGGCGCGCTCTGAGCCAGGTCCTTCCAGATTTTGAAGTCCACAAAGATGTTATTCATCCTGAGGCCGATCGCTGACAGGAAAACAAGCTGGGTTAGTTTTGCCGTGCCTTGCAGGGGGGGCAGCCTCTTAAGGATTGTCCCCAGCCATGGCATCCCGTGTTCTCTGAAGTGCTCCAGGTTCCTGCCGTAGGTCAGCCGCAGGCGCTCCATCTCTGTACAGATTTCAGAGCTAAGTGTTGCAACGATGGCGTCTTGGGGGGGACTGGTGGATTGTGGATGCACTGCCACGTAGTGGTTCACCACTCTCCTCACACAGTACCGTGTGGTCTTGTCTTTCATCCTGAGGAGCGGGAAGTAAGTCAACTTGAGCTCCCTCAACCCCAACAGGAGGCAGGTAGCCACATCCTGTCCCGCGTCCAGCGCGAGCTGCTTCCCCCTATTGAATGTGTGGGGGAAGCTAAAGTTGTAGCTGTCCAGCAGCTGTTTAGCAAGCGCCTCCTGTGTGACAGCCCCGACGAGGCGTGTGCCCTCTGGAACCTTCTCCCCGGTCAGGATATACATGGGTAGGGAGCTGGTGTCAAAGATGTCCCCCACGATCACCCTCACCATCACCACGCCCAGGACCGAGGGCTCCGCTCCGACTGCCTCCGCCAGCGGAAACAGCCGGCGCACCCGCTGGTGGAGCTGGGTGTTGCCCGTCCACACTCGTAGAGGTGGCGGGTTGTCGCCCTCCGCCGCCGCGTTGCAGGGTGCCAGGCCCAACACCCCCCTGACATGTGTCAGGCTCCTTTCACTGCAGCTGCAGGTGCCCAGGGAGGCGCTGTAGTGACGGTCGTGGTGGGATCCCGGGTGCCCAGCGACCATCTCTTCAAATGCCAGCTCCATCTGATAAGCCTTCCAGGCCGGCTCAAACCCTCCCCTGTGCTCATGACGTTGACATATGTCTTTGAGGACACTGTAGATGTGTTCCAGGGTCCTCTGAGCATATTGTATGACAGCATTCCCCTGGAAGGGAAGCAGCACGGGCCTCCTTGCGACAAGCTCCAGCAGGGCCTCCTCATCTATTAGTGCCTTCGGGTTAAAGAGCATTGTGTCCGGTCTCTCCAGCCTGGCCACATATTCGAGCCGGGCACCCAGCTGGCCCACCATCTTCTTCCTCAAGTCATCCACCCTGCATATGTATTCCCAGGCCTCGTTGCTCATGGCCTGCATGGTCTTGTGGTACTGAATACCGAGGAGGGTGACAACGCCGCTCACCGGGTGGAAGTATTTCCTGGTGTAGCGGACGTGGGGGGAAGTGCTGTATAACTGGAGGAAGGTAAGTGGAGCCTTGCAAACATCAAATAGTTCTCTGGTCAGGCCCAGGTTCCTGCCGTCAAGGGGCGTCTGAGCATTCACTGCCTCGTGCATGCCCAGCACGCTGAAGAGGCTGCTGTTGTGGCCCACGATTTCCTGCAGGCCGCTCCTCCCCCACAGGAGGTGTGTTCGACTATCCTGAGCTCTGATGGTGCAGGCACAGTGGACTGTAACGCTGTCCACCTCAGATGGCTCGAGGAAGTCAAGTCTGAGGGATCCTGGACTCTTTTGACCGAATCTGGTGATGGTTGCCACCATCACCAGCCCTCTCTCCTGGCAGTTCAGCGTGTCCACTGATGCCTGCAGCAGTTCAAGGACAAATCCCAGGTCTTGGGGCAGGACTTCCAGTTTGTCCACATTCATCAAAAAAGTTTTTTGAATGGTGGGCCTCATCAGGTCCTCCTCCCCAAGACCCAGGAGTCTGTCCCTGAAGTTCTCCACCATATCTCTTAACATTTCGTTTGCCCTCGACATGTAATTAGCCCTGTCCTTCAGGGCTTCCTCAGGGTTCCTGATGTCTGTGGGCAGACAAATAATATTAAGGAAGTATCCCCCATCGAGCGTGGCCACGTAGGTCCCTCTGCAATTACGGAGGACCTGGATGGCTTTCCGGGGGAGCTGGTGGAGTGGCAGGTGCTTCTTAAGAAATTGAAAATGGTCCTTAATTTGATTTGGGCTAGATGGTAAATGCAGGTGGTGCAGTCCAGCTTTGACGGCCGTCAATTTTTTGAGCTGCGCCACCACGCCATCCACATCATATAGTAAGTTGAGCTCCCACTCTGGAGCTTCAACTACTGACGCGTGGAGCGGTACCCTCACGTCAGGGGACTCAAGGAAGTCTTGGTGGGTTAGATATTCCCCCAAGGCACCTGCCAACTTGGAATTATTTTCTTCACCCACTGCAATGTGGACTGAAGTGCCCAGTTCCTCTGGCTCCATTTGTTCAATGAATGGTGAAATAACTAACAAAGAATGCTGTTTAAGTGCAGAGACGAAAGCAGACTGACAGTCCCTTGACTGGGTGCCTCCTTTTATACCCTAACCCTTTTTAGACGACAAAATGCAGTTATTATTACAAAGAGACGCATGTAATGACTTTTAGACACCCTATGTTACACCATTAACAAATTTGATAAAATTTTTTTTTCAACACATTTGTCATAATTAAACTATTGTTAATATTCTAGTGTGAAAAAAAAAATTTTATATCGCCATATGACGTGCGGGGGCGGAGCAACGCCCGAAAAAAAACCTTTTCTTGCTAATATCTCCGGAACGGAGGGTCGTAGAGACATGGGGACAAGTCAGGCGTGTTCAGAAGGGTCAGATTATGTCAGACGGAAGTGACTTCCGAGTCTCTACGACCTTTCGTTCCGGAGATATTAGCAAGAAAAGGTTTTTTTTAGGGCGGGTTAGGGTTAGGGTTAGGGTTAGGGTTAGGGTAGGGTTAGGGTTAGGTTTAGGGTTAGGGTTAGGGGGGTTAGGGTTAGGGTTAGGGTTAGGTTGGGGAACTTGAGGCCTCCTCCCGTAGGAGGGTTAGGGTTAGGGTTAGGGTTAGGGTTAGGGTAGGGTTAGGGTTAGGGTTAGGGTTAGGGTTAGGGGTTAGGGTTAGGGTTAGGGTTAGGGTTAGGGTAAGGGTTAGGGTTAGGGTTAGGGGGTTAGGGTTAGGGGTTAGGGTTAGGGTTAGGGTTAGGGTTAGGGTTAGGGTTAGGGTTAGGGTTAGGGTTAGGGTTAGGGTTAGGGTTAGGGTTAGGGTTAGGGTTAGGGTTAGGGGGTTAGGGTTAGGGTTAGGGTTAGGGTTAGGGTTAGGGTTAGGGTTAGGGTTAGGGTTAGGATAAGGGGCAAAAACCCCTTATGCCGAACCCCGGCATAAGCTTAAGAGGCAATAAGTCCTGATAGGAAGGTGGCATAGACAAGAGACACATATCCCCGGATTCAGCAGGACAAGGGCTATCCACTGACCTTTGAACCATGGGGGGTGGAGCCACGGGGGCGGAGCTACGACCGGAAACAACTTTGTTTTGCTTATATCTCAGGATCGGAAGGTCGTAGAGACACGGGGACAAGTCGAGCGTGTTCACAAGGGTCGAATTATGTCTGACGGAAGTCATCTCCGAGTCTCTACGACCTTTCGTTCCCGAGATAATTGGCAAAAACCGTTTCCGCATTGAAATGAATGGAACGCGATTTTCTCAAAAATTGACTAAGTCCCACAGCCAAAAAGGACTCTGTGGAATGTTGTTAGGAGCACGTTTCAGGCCATTTGGAGTCATTTGGTACCTATTTTGGACACATGATTTTTGAAAAAATACTTGGTCAATTTTCCAAAATTTTTACCAAGTCCCACACCCAAAACGGACCCTGGGGAAAGTTGTTAGGAGCATGTTTCAGACCATTTGGAGTCGATTGGTACCTATTTCGGAGACATGATTTTTGACAAAATACTTGGTCAATTTTCCAAAATTTTTATAGGGTTAGGGTTAGGGTTAGGGGTTAGGGTTAGGGTTAGGGGTTAGGGTTAGGGTTAGGTATGAGTAATCTATCTCGATAGTTCCCCCCGTGACATCTGTAGGGTTAGGGTTAGGGGTTAGGGTTAGGGTAAGGGTTAGGGTTAGGGTAAGGGGTTAGGGTTAGGTGTAAGTAATCTATCTCGATAGTTCCCCCCGTGGCATCCGACGATAACCACGGTTTGGTGTAGAGAACTAAAGGCAAGGCACGGGCCGGCGCTTGTCAACTAGAACCCCTCCTCGCTGTGCATCACACTTCCAAGAAGAACACTCCGAGATAAGCCTAAGTTTTTAAAGACGACCATGTCAGTCTGGTTTTCAGAGAATCTTCTAAAACCAGACAGATCAACCTATTTGAAGTCTAATTTGAAAGCCTAGTTGGGTGGTTTAAAACTAAAATTTGAGACACATCATCAGTGGTGGACCCCGGGGTCTTCGGGTGTTTCGGCCATTACCACCAGACACCCTACCCGAGGGAAGCCCAGACGGGATTGATCATGTCCCGCTGTGTGTCACTCGCCCAATTGGATTTATCCCTATTGGAAGTTTGTTTGAAGAGCACGAGGTAAGCAAACCTAAGGTAAGTAATTTAAGGTAAGTATTAAGTTTAAGTGTTAAGTTTGATATTAAATGAGACTAAGTTTAAGGTTTTTGTAAAGGTTCTTAAATAAATTAAACTTACCTTATATGTTGTTCCGACCGGGGGATGTTTCCCCCTCCAAGGGGGGCGGGGGCAGGGGCACCCACAAGAGTCCCCCCCAGGAGCGACCAGGACCAGCCCCGACAGAGCGTTGCCTTCCCAGTCACCCCAGGAGAAGGAAGGAACCAGGCCAGCCCCGCAAGCATTGCCTCCTGGAACCCTCAAGACTCCCATGCCAACCCACTCCAGGGGTTGGGGTGCCAACAAGAGTCTCCCCCAGGAATGACCAGGACCAGCCCCGCCAGAGCGTTGCCTTCCCAGTCACCCCAGGAGCAGGAAGGAACCAGGCCAGCCCTGCAAGCAGTGCCTCCTGGAACCCCCAAGACTCCCATGCCAGCCATAAGGCCTTTTCCTGTGTTCCATACAACGCACAACCCCAGGAAAGGCAAACAAAATTTTCCATTTCCTGTGCCCCATACACCGCACGACCCCAGGAAAGGTTGCTGAAAGTTCCAGCAGGATCTTATCTTTGAACGCTGACCGGCCGTCAAGATCCGAAAATTGACAGCTCAGCCTCAACGCCTTATGCGTCGAACATACCCTTCTCGGTCGCGGTTTGAGAATGACAAACCATCAACCTGTTCAGATGTGAAATCGAGTGACATATTCGGAACCGTGGCGGTCAGCCGATCGCTCCGATATATGATATGTCACTCTACGATGAAAATTGAATGTCTAATCACAGAATTAAATTACTTTATATTCTGCAATGCATTCTGGTCCGTTTCTCGAAACCCGGAAGTAGTTTTAACCGCTTCTCGGTCCCGTTTTCTAAGTCCTATGTTGATTTTTAGGGTTGGAATTAAAGGGTTAGGGTTAGGGTAAGGGTTGGGGCCAGGGTTTAGGGTTTGAGGAAGGTTGTAAGTACAAGGAAATGTGACTACATTTTCGACTCGTACTCCGCCTGATTAGGCAGAACCTCTACCTCTCCCCCTCCCCAACAGTCCCATCAGGGAAGCAGGGAGGGGGAGAGGGGGAAGGGTTAGGGTTAGGGTTAGGGTTAGGGTTAGGGGAAGGGTTAGGGTTAGGGTTAGGGGAAGGGTTAGGGTTAGGGTTAGGGTAAGGGATAGGGTTAGGGTTAGGGTAAGGGATAGGGTTAGGGTTAGGGTAAGGGTTAGGGTTAGGGTAAGGGATAGGGTTAGGGTTAGGGTTAGGGTTAGGGTTAGGGTTAGGATAAGGGGCAAAAACCCCTTATGCCGAACCCCGGCATAAGCAGGGTTAGGGTTAGGGTTAGGGTTAGGGTTAGGGTTAGGGTTAGGGTTAGGGTTAGGGTTAGGGTTAGGGTTAGGGTTAGGGTAAGGGTTAGGGTTAGGGTTAGGGTTAGGGTTAGGGTTAGGGTTAGGGTTAGGGTTAGGGTTAGGGTTAGGGTTAGGGTTAGGGTTAGGGTTAGGGTTAGGGTTAGGGTTAGAGGTTAGGGTTAGGGTTAGGGTTAGAGGGTAGGGTTAGGGTTAGGGTTAGGGTTAGGGTTAGGGTTAGAGGGTTAGGGTTAGGGTTAGGGTTAGGGTTAGGGTTAGGGTTAGGGTTAGGGTAAGGGGATAAAACCCCGAACGGCACCCCCCTGCCATTAGGCCATATGGCCATAAGTCCTGATAGGAAGGTAGCAGAGACCTGAGACACATATCCCCGGATTCAGCAGGACAGGGGCTATCCACTGACCTTTGAACCATGGGGGGTGGAGCCATGGGGGCGGAGCTACGACCGGAAACAACTTTGTTTTGCTTATATCTCAGGAACGGAAGGTCGTAGAGACACGGGGACAAGTCAGGCGTGTTCACAAGGGTCGAATTATGTCTGACGGAAGTCATCTCCGAGTCTCTATGACCTTTCGTTCCGGAGATAATCGGCAAAAACCGTTTTCGCATTGAAATGAATGGAACGCTATTTTCTCAAAAATTGACTAAGTCCCACAGCCAAAAAGCACTCTGTGAAATGTGGTTAGGAGCACGTTTCAGACCATTTGGAGTCGATTGGTACCTATGTTGGTGACGTGATTTTTGAAAAAATACTTGGTAAATTTTTCAAAATTAGGGTTATTAGCCTCATATCTATATGGCTCCCCCATAGACTTGTCACCCCTATGGATGTTAAGTTCATATCTTTTGATAGGAATGTGCTAGAAGCATGAAACCAACGTCCACGGAAAGCCAAGTGCCTTATGTGTCCAACCATATAAGGTCCGACGGCACTTTCGTACAGTAAGAGGGCGTGGTGTCGGGAAGAAAGGCTGACAATGCTGTATTTGGGAGACTGTGTGTGTGAAACCCACACATGTGATTGTGCAACTATTTGGACTCTTTGGTCGTGCCCTAGTGGTCCTGTGGACTCTGGGAATGGGGTCTAGCCAGCTGGTCTACTGCTGTTTGGTACGGCAGTAGTAGACCAGCTGGCCAGACCCCATCCCCAGTGTCCACAGGACCACCAAGGCGTTGGTGAGACATCGCAGGATGTGGCTCCCATAGTATTTGGGAGACTGTGAGTGTGTGGAACCCACACATGTGATTGTGCAACTATTTGGACTCTTTGGTCGTGCCCTAGTGGTCCTGTGGACTCTGGGAATGGGGTCTAGCCAGCTGGTCTACTGCTGTTTGGTACGGCAGTAGTAGACCAGCTGGCCAGACCCCATCCCCAGTGTCCACAGGACCACAATGGCACTTAAGCCCCCACGCCACGACAAGGCAGAGTCCATGTGAGGGAATATGTGGAAAGAAACGTGTGTAAGTGTCATGCATGCAGTGTGTGCCTTTATGTATGTGTGTTTGAGAATGTACCAATAAAAGTGTATAAATGTTGTGGATGCATTGTGTGTGTTTTATGTATGTAAGTGGGTTTGTTAGTGTGTGTGTGTGGGTGTGAAAAAGAAAAAAATGGACCTAATTGGACCTCACCTATGGACCTAACTCTAACCTTTTGTTTTTGGTCCTAGAACGTAGGGTTTTTTTTTTTTTTTTTTTTTGGCTCCTGGGAACAGGATTTTTTTTTTTTTTTTTGTCGAACAAGGGCAACAATTTACAAGGGAACTCTCAACAACTGCCTCCTCTTCTTGGTGAACCCTTCCAGAGTCCTTATCAATCGCCCTGTCTCCTGGCAAGCCCTGACGTAGGCTTGGTAGGCTGCCTTATGGGACATTTCAGGGTTTTTTGAGGCCAGCTCTTTTTCCCAGTCCTGCCAGCGTAGCCTCACGCTGCCTGGCAGGATCTGGCTCTTTGATGTTAAACCAGGCACCTCCTCCTCCTCCTGCACCTGCGGGACATCATCCGAGTGGATGTCTTCTTTGTCTTTTGGTGGCACGCCCTTTAGGGCCGGGCCTGGGGCTGCACGAGGCTTCCACAGCCTGTAGGGCACGTCTTTGTAGAACTTGTACACCCTGAGTGCAGTCACCCCTTCCAGCAGGTCCCGGGAAAGAATTATCTTTCGCTGCAACTCAGCCTGGCTCAGAGGCGCGCTCTGAGCCAGGTCCTTCCAGATTTTGAAGTCCACAAAGATGTTATTCATCCTGAGGCCGATCGCTGACAGGAAAACAAGCTGGGTTAGTTTTGCCGTGCCTTGCAGGGGGGGCAGCCTCTTAAGGATTGTCCCCAGCCATGGCATCCCGTGTTCTCTGAAGTGCTCCAGGTTCCTGCCGTAGGTCAGCCGCAGGCGCTCCATCTCTGTACAGATTTCAGAGCTAAGTGTTGCAACGATGGCGTCTTGGGGGGGACTGGTGGATTGTGGATGCACTGCCACGTAGTGGTTCACCACTCTCCTCACACAGTACCGTGTGGTCTTGTCTTTCATCCTGAGGAGCGGGAAGTAAGTCAACTTGAGCTCCCTCAACCCCAACAGGAGGCAGGTAGCCACATCCTGTCCCGCGTCCAGCGCGAGCTGCTTCCCCCTATTGAATGTGTGGGGGAAGCTAAAGTTGTAGCTGTCCAGCAGCTGTTTAGCAAGCGCCTCCTGTGTGACAGCCCCGACGAGGCGTGTGCCCTCTGGAACCTTCTCCCCGGTCAGGATATACATGGGTAGGGAGCTGGTGTCAAAGATGTCCCCCACGATCACCCTCACCATCACCACGCCCAGGACCGAGGGCTCCGCTCCGACTGCCTCCGCCAGCGGAAACAGCCGGCGCACCCGCTGGTGGAGCTGGGTGTTGCCCGTCCACACTCGTAGAGGTGGCGGGTTGTCGCCCTCCGCCGCCGCGTTGCAGGGTGCCAGGCCCAACACCCCCCTGACATGTGTCAGGCTCCTTTCACTGCAGCTGCAGGTGCCCAGGGAGGCGCTGTAGTGACGGTCGTGGTGGGATCCCGGGTGCCCAGCGACCATCTCTTCAAATGCCAGCTCCATCTGATAAGCCTTCCAGGCCGGCTCAAACCCTCCCCTGTGCTCATGACGTTGACATATGTCTTTGAGGACACTGTAGATGTGTTCCAGGGTCCTCTGAGCATATTGTATGACAGCATTCCCCTGGAAGGGAAGCAGCACGGGCCTCCTTGCGACAAGCTCCAGCAGGGCCTCCTCATCTATTAGTGCCTTCGGGTTAAAGAGCATTGTGTCCGGTCTCTCCAGCCTGGCCACATATTCGAGCCGGGCACCCAGCTGGCCCACCATCTTCTTCCTCAAGTCATCCACCCTGCATATGTATTCCCAGGCCTCGTTGCTCATGGCCTGCATGGTCTTGTGGTACTGAATACCGAGGAGGGTGACAACGCCGCTCACCGGGTGGAAGTATTTCCTGGTGTAGCGGACGTGGGGGGAAGTGCTGTATAACTGGAGGAAGGTAAGTGGAGCCTTGCAAACATCAAATAGTTCTCTGGTCAGGCCCAGGTTCCTGCCGTCAAGGGGCGTCTGAGCATTCACTGCCTCGTGCATGCCCAGCACGCTGAAGAGGCTGCTGTTGTGGCCCACGATTTCCTGCAGGCCGCTCCTCCCCCACAGGAGGTGTGTTCGACTATCCTGAGCTCTGATGGTGCAGGCACAGTGGACTGTAACGCTGTCCACCTCAGATGGCTCGAGGAAGTCAAGTCTGAGGGATCCTGGACTCTTTTGACCGAATCTGGTGATGGTTGCCACCATCACCAGCCCTCTCTCCTGGCAGTTCAGCGTGTCCACTGATGCCTGCAGCAGTTCAAGGACAAATCCCAGGTCTTGGGGCAGGACTTCCAGTTTGTCCACATTCATCAAAAAAGTTTTTTGAATGGTGGGCCTCATCAGGTCCTCCTCCCCAAGACCCAGGAGTCTGTCCCTGAAGTTCTCCACCATATCTCTTAACATTTCGTTTGCCCTCGACATGTAATTAGCCCTGTCCTTCAGGGCTTCCTCAGGGTTCCTGATGTCTGTGGGCAGACAAATAATATTAAGGAAGTATCCCCCATCGAGCGTGGCCACGTAGGTCCCTCTGCAATTACGGAGGACCTGGATGGCTTTCCGGGGGAGCTGGTGGAGTGGCAGGTGCTTCTTAAGAAATTGAAAATGGTCCTTAATTTGATTTGGGCTAGATGGTAAATGCAGGTGGTGCAGTCCAGCTTTGACGGCCGTCAATTTTTTGAGCTGCGCCACCACGCCATCCACATCATATAGTAAGTTGAGCTCCCACTCTGGAGCTTCAACTACTGACGCGTGGAGCGGTACCCTCACGTCAGGGGACTCAAGGAAGTCTTGGTGGGTTAGATATTCCCCCAAGGCACCTGCCAACTTGGAATTATTTTCTTCACCCACTGCAATGTGGACTGAAGTGCCCAGTTCCTCTGGCTCCATTTGTTCAATGAATGGTGAAATAACTAACAAAGAATGCTGTTTAAGTGCAGAGACGAAAGCAGACTGACAGTCCCTTGACTGGGTGCCTCCTTTTATACCCTAACCCTTTTTAGACGACAAAATGCAGTTATTATTACAAAGAGACGCATGTAATGACTTTTAGACACCCTATGTTACACCATTAACAAATTTGATAAAATTTTTTTTTCAACACATTTGTCATAATTAAACTATTGTTAATATTCTAGTGTGAAAAAAAAAATTTTATATCGCCATATGACGTGCGGGGGCGGAGCAACGCCCGAAAAAAAACCTTTTCTTGCTAATATCTCCGGAACGGAGGGTCGTAGAGACATGGGGACAAGTCAGGCGTGTTCAGAAGGGTCAGATTATGTCAGACGGAAGTGACTTCCGAGTCTCTACGACCTTTCGTTCCGGAGATATTAGCAAGAAAAGGTTTTTTTTAGGGCGGGTTAGGGTTAGGGTTAGGGTTAGGGTTAGGGTAGGGTTAGGGTTAGGTTTAGGGTTAGGGTTAGGGGGGTTAGGGTTAGGGTTAGGGTTAGGTTGGGGAACTTGAGGCCTCCTCCCGTAGGAGGGTTAGGGTTAGGGTTAGGGTTAGGGTTAGGGTAGGGTTAGGGTTAGGGTTAGGGTTAGGGTTAGGGGTTAGGGTTAGGGTTAGGGTTAGGGTTAGGGTAAGGGTTAGGGTTAGGGTTAGGGGGTTAGGGTTAGGGGTTAGGGTTAGGGTTAGGGTTAGGGTTAGGGTTAGGGTTAGGGTTAGGGTTAGGGTTAGGGTTAGGGTTAGGGTTAGGGTTAGGGTTAGGGTTAGGGTTAGGGTTAGGGTTAGGGTTAGGGTTAGGGTTAGGGTTAGGGTTAGGGTTAGGGTTAGGGTTAGGGTTAGGGTTAGGGTTAGGGGTTAGGGTTAGGGTTAGGGTTAGGGTTAGGGTTAGGGTTAGGGTTAGGGTTAGGGTTAGGGTTAGGGTTAGGGTTAGGGTTAGGGTTAGGGTTAGGGTTAGGGTTAGGGTTAGGGTTAGGGTTAGGGTTAGGGTTAGGGTTAGGGTTAGGGTAGGGTTAGGGTTAGGGTTAGGGTTAGGGTTAGGGTTAGGGTTAGGGTTAGGGTTAGGGTTAGGGTTAGGGTTAGGGTTAGGGTTAGGGTTAGGGTTAGGGTAAGGGGACAAAACCCCGAACGGCACCCCCCTGCCATTAGGCCATATGGCCATAAGTCCTGATAGGAAGGTAGCAGAGACCAGAGACACATATCCCCGGATTCAGCAAGACCAGGGCTATCCACTGATCCTCAAACCCTTGGGGGCGGAGCCACGGGGGCGGAGCTACGACCGGAAACAACTTTGTTTTGCTTATATCTCCGGAACGGAAGGTCGTAGAGACACGGGGACAAGTCAGGCGTGTTCACAAGGGTCGTATTATGTCTGACGGAAGTCACTTCCGAGTCTCTATGATATTCCGTTCCCAAGATAATCGGCAAAAACCATTTCCGCATTGAAATGAATGGAACGTGATTTTCGCAAAAAGTTCCAAAGTCCCACAGCCAAAAAGGACCCTGGGGAAAGTTGTTAGGAGCACGTTTCAGGCCATTTGGAGTCATTTGGTACCTATTTTGGAGACATGATTTTTGACAAAATACTTGGTAAATATCCCAAAATTTTTACCAAGTTCCACAGTCAAAAACCCTAGTTCCAGGTAAGTATTACGTACACAAGCACTCCCCTATTCCCGGTTAGGGTAAGGGTTAGGGTTAGGGTAAGGGTTAGGGTTAGGGTTAGGTTTAAGTAATCTATCTCGATAGGGTTAGGGTTAGGGTTAGGGTTAGGGTTAGGGTTAGGGTTAGGGTTAGGGTTAGGGTTAGGGTTAGGGTAAGTAGGGTTAGGGTTAGGGTTAGGGTTAGGGTTAGGGTTAGGGTAAGGGTTAGGGTTAGGGGTTAGGGTTAGGGTTAGGGTTAGGGTTAGGGTTAGGGTTAGGGTTAGGGTTAGGGTTAGGGTTAGGGTTAGGATATAGGATGAAAACCAGAAAATGGATTTGCTCACTCGAAATAACTCAAAAAGTATAAGTGGTAGGGAGACCAAACTTGGCACAGAGAGACTGTGGGAGGGGACCTACATGCCCACCGAGTTTGGTGGGTGTGGCTTATTCCTATGACGTAGCTGTCATTGACTCCCATTCTATGAAAAATTTGCTCACTCGAAATAACTCAAAAAGTACAAGTGCTCATTGGACCAAACTTGGTGTGTATACTCCCCAGGGCCCCCCCCAGGTGTCCACCAAGTTTGGTGGTCCTAGGCCCCTCCCTTCCTATGGCTGCCATAGACTCCCATTCATTTTCGGCCCAAGTGCAGGTCAGGCTGGGAAGGTCGTATCGAACTGGGAGTTGGTTCCTCGTGCTCAGCAGGTCCCCCCGAGTCTGTAGACACCTCACTTGCTCATGTTGAGTGACCTTCGGAAATTGAGCATTTCATGAATGGGTTAGGGTTAGGGGTTAGGGTAAGGGGACAAAACCCCGAACGGCACCCCCCTGCCATTAGGCCATATGGCCATAAGTCCTGATAGGAAGGTAGCAGAGACCAGAGACACATATCCCCGGATTCAGCAAGACCAGGGCTATCCACTGATCCTCAAACCCTTGGGGGCGGAGCCACGGGGGCGGAGCTACGACCGGAAACAACTTTGTTTTGCTTATATCTCCGGAACGGAAGGTCGTAGAGACACGGGGACAAGTCAGGCGTGTTCACAAGGGTCGTATTATGTCTGACGGAAGTCACTTCCGAGTCTCTATGATATTCCGTTCCCAAGATAATCGGCAAAAACCATTTCCGCATTGAAATGAATGGAACGTGATTTTCGCAAAAAGTTCCAAAGTCCCACAGCCAAAAAGGACCCTGGGGAAAGTTGTTAGGAGCACGTTTCAGGCCATTTGGAGTCATTTGGTACCTATTTTGGAGACATGATTTTTGACAAAATACTTGGTAAATATCCCAAAATTTTTACCAAGTTCCACAGTCAAAAACCCTAGTTCCAGGTAAGTATTACGTACACAAGCACTCCCCTATTCCCGGTTAGGGTAAGGGTTAGGGTTAGGGTAAGGGTTAGGGTTAGGGTTAGGTTTAAGTAATCTATCTCGATAGGGTTAGGGTTAGGGTTAGGGTTAGGGTTAGGGTTAGGGTTAGGGTTAGGGTTAGGGTTAGGGTTAGGGTAAGTAGGGTTAGGGTTAGGGTTAGGGTTAGGGTTAGGGTTAGGGTAAGGGTTAGGGTTAGGGGTTAGGGTTAGGGTTAGGATAAGGGGCAAAAACCCCTTATGCCGAACCCCGGCATAAGCTTAAGAGGCAATAAGTCCTGATAGGAAGGTGGCATAGACAAGAGACACATATCCCCGGATTCAGCAGGACAAGGGCTATCCACTGACCTTTGAACCATGGGGGGTGGAGCCACGGGGGCGGAGCTACGACCGGAAACAACTTTGTTTTGCTTATATCTCAGGATCGGAAGGTCGTAGAGACACGGGGACAAGTCGAGCGTGTTCACAAGGGTCGAATTATGTCTGACGGAAGTCATCTCCGAGTCTCTACGACCTTTCGTTCCCGAGATAATTGGCAAAAACCGTTTCCGCATTGAAATGAATGGAACGCGATTTTCTCAAAAATTGACTAAGTCCCACAGCCAAAAAGGACTCTGTGGAATGTTGTTAGGAGCACGTTTCAGGCCATTTGGAGTCATTTGGTACCTATTTTGGACACATGATTTTTGAAAAAATACTTGGTCAATTTTCCAAAATTTTTACCAAGTCCCACACCCAAAACGGACCCTGGGGAAAGTTGTTAGGAGCATGTTTCAGACCATTTGGAGTCGATTGGTACCTATTTCGGAGACATGATTTTTGACAAAATACTTGGTCAATTTTCCAAAATTTTTATAGGGTTAGGGTTAGGGTTAGGGGTTAGGGTTAGGGTTAGGGGTTAGGGTTAGGGTTAGGTATGAGTAATCTATCTCGATAGTTCCCCCCGTGACATCTGTAGGGTTAGGGTTAGGGGTTAGGGTTAGGGTAAGGGTTAGGGTTAGGGTAAGGGGTTAGGGTTAGGTGTAAGTAATCTATCTCGATAGTTCCCCCCGTGGCATCCGACGATAACCACGGTTTGGTGTAGAGAACTAAAGGCAAGGCACGGGCCGGCGCTTGTCAACTAGAACCCCTCCTCGCTGTGCATCACACTTCCAAGAAGAACACTCCGAGATAAGCCTAAGTTTTTAAAGACGACCATGTCAGTCTGGTTTTCAGAGAATCTTCTAAAACCAGACAGATCAACCTATTTGAAGTCTAATTTGAAAGCCTAGTTGGGTGGTTTAAAACTAAAATTTGAGACACATCATCAGTGGTGGACCCCGGGGTCTTCGGGTGTTTCGGCCATTACCACCAGACACCCTACCCGAGGGAAGCCCAGACGGGATTGATCATGTCCCGCTGTGTGTCACTCGCCCAATTGGATTTATCCCTATTGGAAGTTTGTTTGAAGAGCACGAGGTAAGCAAACCTAAGGTAAGTAATTTAAGGTAAGTATTAAGTTTAAGTGTTAAGTTTGATATTAAATGAGACTAAGTTTAAGGTTTTTGTAAAGGTTCTTAAATAAATTAAACTTACCTTATATGTTGTTCCGACCGGGGGATGTTTCCCCCTCCAAGGGGGGCGGGGGCAGGGGCACCCACAAGAGTCCCCCCCAGGAGCGACCAGGACCAGCCCCGACAGAGCGTTGCCTTCCCAGTCACCCCAGGAGAAGGAAGGAACCAGGCCAGCCCCGCAAGCATTGCCTCCTGGAACCCTCAAGACTCCCATGCCAACCCACTCCAGGGGTTGGGGTGCCAACAAGAGTCTCCCCCAGGAATGACCAGGACCAGCCCCGCCAGAGCGTTGCCTTCCCAGTCACCCCAGGAGCAGGAAGGAACCAGGCCAGCCCTGCAAGCAGTGCCTCCTGGAACCCCCAAGACTCCCATGCCAGCCATAAGGCCTTTTCCTGTGTTCCATACAACGCACAACCCCAGGAAAGGCAAACAAAATTTTCCATTTCCTGTGCCCCATACACCGCACGACCCCAGGAAAGGTTGCTGAAAGTTCCAGCAGGATCTTATCTTTGAACGCTGACCGGCCGTCAAGATCCGAAAATTGACAGCTCAGCCTCAACGCCTTATGCGTCGAACATACCCTTCTCGGTCGCGGTTTGAGAATGACAAACCATCAACCTGTTCAGATGTGAAATCGAGTGACATATTCGGAACCGTGGCGGTCAGCCGATCGCTCCGATATATGATATGTCACTCTACGATGAAAATTGAATGTCTAATCACAGAATTAAATTACTTTATATTCTGCAATGCATTCTGGTCCGTTTCTCGAAACCCGGAAGTAGTTTTAACCGCTTCTCGGTCCCGTTTTCTAAGTCCTATGTTGATTTTTAGGGTTGGAATTAAAGGGTTAGGGTTAGGGTAAGGGTTGGGGCCAGGGTTTAGGGTTTGAGGAAGGTTGTAAGTACAAGGAAATGTGACTACATTTTCGACTCGTACTCCGCCTGATTAGGCAGAACCTCTACCTCTCCCCCTCCCCAACAGTCCCATCAGGGAAGCAGGGAGGGGGAGAGGGGGAAGGGTTAGGGTTAGGGTTAGGGTTAGGGTTAGGGGAAGGGTTAGGGTTAGGGTTAGGGGAAGGGTTAGGGTTAGGGTTAGGGTAAGGGATAGGGTTAGGGTTAGGGTAAGGGATAGGGTTAGGGTTAGGGTAAGGGTTAGGGTTAGGGTAAGGGATAGGGTTAGGGTTAGGGTTAGGGTTAGGGTTAGGGTTAGGATAAGGGGCAAAAACCCCTTATGCCGAACCCCGGCATAAGCAGGGTTAGGGTTAGGGTTAGGGTTAGGGTTAGGGTTAGGGTTAGGGTTAGGGTTAGGGTTAGGGTTAGGGTTAGGGTAAGGGTTAGGGTTAGGGTTAGGGTTAGGGTTAGGGTTAGGGTTAGGGTTAGGGTTAGGGTTAGGGTTAGGGTTAGGGTTAGGGTTAGGGTTAGGGTTAGGGTTAGGGTTAGGGTTAGAGGGTAGGGTTAGGGTTAGGGTTAGGGTTAGGGTTAGGGTTAGAGGGTTAGGGTTAGGGTTAGGGTTAGGGTTAGGGTTAGGGTTAGGGTTAGGGTAAGGGGATAAAACCCCGAACGGCACCCCCCTGCCATTAGGCCATATGGCCATAAGTCCTGATAGGAAGGTAGCAGAGACCTGAGACACATATCCCCGGATTCAGCAGGACAGGGGCTATCCACTGACCTTTGAACCATGGGGGGTGGAGCCATGGGGGCGGAGCTACGACCGGAAACAACTTTGTTTTGCTTATATCTCAGGAACGGAAGGTCGTAGAGACACGGGGACAAGTCAGGCGTGTTCACAAGGGTCGAATTATGTCTGACGGAAGTCATCTCCGAGTCTCTATGACCTTTCGTTCCGGAGATAATCGGCAAAAACCGTTTTCGCATTGAAATGAATGGAACGCTATTTTCTCAAAAATTGACTAAGTCCCACAGCCAAAAAGCACTCTGTGAAATGTGGTTAGGAGCACGTTTCAGACCATTTGGAGTCGATTGGTACCTATGTTGGTGACGTGATTTTTGAAAAAATACTTGGTAAATTTTTCAAAATTAGGGTTATTAGCCTCATATCTATATGGCTCCCCCATAGACTTGTCACCCCTATGGATGTTAAGTTCATATCTTTTGATAGGAATGTGCTAGAAGCATGAAACCAACGTCCACGGAAAGCCAAGTGCCTTATGTGTCCAACCATATAAGGTCCGACGGCACTTTCGTACAGTAAGAGGGCGTGGTGTCGGGAAGAAAGGCTGACAATGCTGTATTTGGGAGACTGTGTGTGTGAAACCCACACATGTGATTGTGCAACTATTTGGACTCTTTGGTCGTGCCCTAGTGGTCCTGTGGACTCTGGGAATGGGGTCTAGCCAGCTGGTCTACTGCTGTTTGGTACGGCAGTAGTAGACCAGCTGGCCAGACCCCATCCCCAGTGTCCACAGGACCACCAAGGCGTTGGTGAGACATCGCAGGATGTGGCTCCCATAGTATTTGGGAGACTGTGAGTGTGTGGAACCCACACATGTGATTGTGCAACTATTTGGACTCTTTGGTCGTGCCCTAGTGGTCCTGTGGACTCTGGGAATGGGGTCTAGCCAGCTGGTCTACTGCTGTTTGGTACGGCAGTAGTAGACCAGCTGGCCAGACCCCATCCCCAGTGTCCACAGGACCACAATGGCACTTAAGCCCCCACGCCACGACAAGGCAGAGTCCATGTGAGGGAATATGTGGAAAGAAACGTGTGTAAGTGTCATGCATGCAGTGTGTGCCTTTATGTATGTGTGTTTGAGAATGTACCAATAAAAGTGTATAAATGTTGTGGATGCATTGTGTGTGTTTTATGTATGTAAGTGGGTTTGTTAGTGTGTGTGTGTGGGTGTGAAAAAGAAAAAAATGGACCTAATTGGACCTCACCTATGGACCTAACTCTAACCTTTTGTTTTTGGTCCTAGAACGTAGGGTTTTTTTTTTTTTTTTTTTTTGGCTCCTGGGAACAGGATTTTTTTTTTTTTTTTTGTCGAACAAGGGCAACAATTTACAAGGGAACTCTCAACAACTGCCTCCTCTTCTTGGTGAACCCTTCCAGAGTCCTTATCAATCGCCCTGTCTCCTGGCAAGCCCTGACGTAGGCTTGGTAGGCTGCCTTATGGGACATTTCAGGGTTTTTTGAGGCCAGCTCTTTTTCCCAGTCCTGCCAGCGTAGCCTCACGCTGCCTGGCAGGATCTGGCTCTTTGATGTTAAACCAGGCACCTCCTCCTCCTCCTGCACCTGCGGGACATCATCCGAGTGGATGTCTTCTTTGTCTTTTGGTGGCACGCCCTTTAGGGCCGGGCCTGGGGCTGCACGAGGCTTCCACAGCCTGTAGGGCACGTCTTTGTAGAACTTGTACACCCTGAGTGCAGTCACCCCTTCCAGCAGGTCCCGGGAAAGAATTATCTTTCGCTGCAACTCAGCCTGGCTCAGAGGCGCGCTCTGAGCCAGGTCCTTCCAGATTTTGAAGTCCACAAAGATGTTATTCATCCTGAGGCCGATCGCTGACAGGAAAACAAGCTGGGTTAGTTTTGCCGTGCCTTGCAGGGGGGGCAGCCTCTTAAGGATTGTCCCCAGCCATGGCATCCCGTGTTCTCTGAAGTGCTCCAGGTTCCTGCCGTAGGTCAGCCGCAGGCGCTCCATCTCTGTACAGATTTCAGAGCTAAGTGTTGCAACGATGGCGTCTTGGGGGGGACTGGTGGATTGTGGATGCACTGCCACGTAGTGGTTCACCACTCTCCTCACACAGTACCGTGTGGTCTTGTCTTTCATCCTGAGGAGCGGGAAGTAAGTCAACTTGAGCTCCCTCAACCCCAACAGGAGGCAGGTAGCCACATCCTGTCCCGCGTCCAGCGCGAGCTGCTTCCCCCTATTGAATGTGTGGGGGAAGCTAAAGTTGTAGCTGTCCAGCAGCTGTTTAGCAAGCGCCTCCTGTGTGACAGCCCCGACGAGGCGTGTGCCCTCTGGAACCTTCTCCCCGGTCAGGATATACATGGGTAGGGAGCTGGTGTCAAAGATGTCCCCCACGATCACCCTCACCATCACCACGCCCAGGACCGAGGGCTCCGCTCCGACTGCCTCCGCCAGCGGAAACAGCCGGCGCACCCGCTGGTGGAGCTGGGTGTTGCCCGTCCACACTCGTAGAGGTGGCGGGTTGTCGCCCTCCGCCGCCGCGTTGCAGGGTGCCAGGCCCAACACCCCCCTGACATGTGTCAGGCTCCTTTCACTGCAGCTGCAGGTGCCCAGGGAGGCGCTGTAGTGACGGTCGTGGTGGGATCCCGGGTGCCCAGCGACCATCTCTTCAAATGCCAGCTCCATCTGATAAGCCTTCCAGGCCGGCTCAAACCCTCCCCTGTGCTCATGACGTTGACATATGTCTTTGAGGACACTGTAGATGTGTTCCAGGGTCCTCTGAGCATATTGTATGACAGCATTCCCCTGGAAGGGAAGCAGCACGGGCCTCCTTGCGACAAGCTCCAGCAGGGCCTCCTCATCTATTAGTGCCTTCGGGTTAAAGAGCATTGTGTCCGGTCTCTCCAGCCTGGCCACATATTCGAGCCGGGCACCCAGCTGGCCCACCATCTTCTTCCTCAAGTCATCCACCCTGCATATGTATTCCCAGGCCTCGTTGCTCATGGCCTGCATGGTCTTGTGGTACTGAATACCGAGGAGGGTGACAACGCCGCTCACCGGGTGGAAGTATTTCCTGGTGTAGCGGACGTGGGGGGAAGTGCTGTATAACTGGAGGAAGGTAAGTGGAGCCTTGCAAACATCAAATAGTTCTCTGGTCAGGCCCAGGTTCCTGCCGTCAAGGGGCGTCTGAGCATTCACTGCCTCGTGCATGCCCAGCACGCTGAAGAGGCTGCTGTTGTGGCCCACGATTTCCTGCAGGCCGCTCCTCCCCCACAGGAGGTGTGTTCGACTATCCTGAGCTCTGATGGTGCAGGCACAGTGGACTGTAACGCTGTCCACCTCAGATGGCTCGAGGAAGTCAAGTCTGAGGGATCCTGGACTCTTTTGACCGAATCTGGTGATGGTTGCCACCATCACCAGCCCTCTCTCCTGGCAGTTCAGCGTGTCCACTGATGCCTGCAGCAGTTCAAGGACAAATCCCAGGTCTTGGGGCAGGACTTCCAGTTTGTCCACATTCATCAAAAAAGTTTTTTGAATGGTGGGCCTCATCAGGTCCTCCTCCCCAAGACCCAGGAGTCTGTCCCTGAAGTTCTCCACCATATCTCTTAACATTTCGTTTGCCCTCGACATGTAATTAGCCCTGTCCTTCAGGGCTTCCTCAGGGTTCCTGATGTCTGTGGGCAGACAAATAATATTAAGGAAGTATCCCCCATCGAGCGTGGCCACGTAGGTCCCTCTGCAATTACGGAGGACCTGGATGGCTTTCCGGGGGAGCTGGTGGAGTGGCAGGTGCTTCTTAAGAAATTGAAAATGGTCCTTAATTTGATTTGGGCTAGATGGTAAATGCAGGTGGTGCAGTCCAGCTTTGACGGCCGTCAATTTTTTGAGCTGCGCCACCACGCCATCCACATCATATAGTAAGTTGAGCTCCCACTCTGGAGCTTCAACTACTGACGCGTGGAGCGGTACCCTCACGTCAGGGGACTCAAGGAAGTCTTGGTGGGTTAGATATTCCCCCAAGGCACCTGCCAACTTGGAATTATTTTCTTCACCCACTGCAATGTGGACTGAAGTGCCCAGTTCCTCTGGCTCCATTTGTTCAATGAATGGTGAAATAACTAACAAAGAATGCTGTTTAAGTGCAGAGACGAAAGCAGACTGACAGTCCCTTGACTGGGTGCCTCCTTTTATACCCTAACCCTTTTTAGACGACAAAATGCAGTTATTATTACAAAGAGACGCATGTAATGACTTTTAGACACCCTATGTTACACCATTAACAAATTTGATAAAATTTTTTTTTCAACACATTTGTCATAATTAAACTATTGTTAATATTCTAGTGTGAAAAAAAAAATTTTATATCGCCATATGACGTGCGGGGGCGGAGCAACGCCCGAAAAAAAACCTTTTCTTGCTAATATCTCCGGAACGGAGGGTCGTAGAGACATGGGGACAAGTCAGGCGTGTTCAGAAGGGTCAGATTATGTCAGACGGAAGTGACTTCCGAGTCTCTACGACCTTTCGTTCCGGAGATATTAGCAAGAAAAGGTTTTTTTTAGGGCGGGTTAGGGTTAGGGTTAGGGTTAGGGTTAGGGTAGGGTTAGGGTTAGGTTTAGGGTTAGGGTTAGGGGGGTTAGGGTTAGGGTTAGGGTTAGGTTGGGGAACTTGAGGCCTCCTCCCGTAGGAGGGTTAGGGTTAGGGTTAGGGTTAGGGTTAGGGTAGGGTTAGGGTTAGGGTTAGGGTTAGGGTTAGGGGTTAGGGTTAGGGTTAGGGTTAGGGTTAGGGTAAGGGTTAGGGTTAGGGTTAGGGGGTTAGGGTTAGGGGTTAGGGTTAGGGTTAGGGTTAGGGTTAGGGTTAGGGTTAGGGTTAGGGTTAGGGTTAGGGTTAGGGTTAGGGTTAGGGTTAGGGTTAGGGTTAGGGTTAGGGGGTTAGGGTTAGGGTTAGGGTTAGGGTTAGGGTTAGGGTTAGGGTTAGGGTTAGGGTTAGGATAAGGGGCAAAAACCCCTTATGCCGAACCCCGGCATAAGCTTAAGAGGCAATAAGTCCTGATAGGAAGGTGGCATAGACAAGAGACACATATCCCCGGATTCAGCAGGACAAGGGCTATCCACTGACCTTTGAACCATGGGGGGTGGAGCCACGGGGGCGGAGCTACGACCGGAAACAACTTTGTTTTGCTTATATCTCAGGATCGGAAGGTCGTAGAGACACGGGGACAAGTCGAGCGTGTTCACAAGGGTCGAATTATGTCTGACGGAAGTCATCTCCGAGTCTCTACGACCTTTCGTTCCCGAGATAATTGGCAAAAACCGTTTCCGCATTGAAATGAATGGAACGCGATTTTCTCAAAAATTGACTAAGTCCCACAGCCAAAAAGGACTCTGTGGAATGTTGTTAGGAGCACGTTTCAGGCCATTTGGAGTCATTTGGTACCTATTTTGGACACATGATTTTTGAAAAAATACTTGGTCAATTTTCCAAAATTTTTACCAAGTCCCACACCCAAAACGGACCCTGGGGAAAGTTGTTAGGAGCATGTTTCAGACCATTTGGAGTCGATTGGTACCTATTTCGGAGACATGATTTTTGACAAAATACTTGGTCAATTTTCCAAAATTTTTATAGGGTTAGGGTTAGGGTTAGGGGTTAGGGTTAGGGTTAGGGGTTAGGGTTAGGGTTAGGTATGAGTAATCTATCTCGATAGTTCCCCCCGTGACATCTGTAGGGTTAGGGTTAGGGGTTAGGGTTAGGGTAAGGGTTAGGGTTAGGGTAAGGGGTTAGGGTTAGGTGTAAGTAATCTATCTCGATAGTTCCCCCCGTGGCATCCGACGATAACCACGGTTTGGTGTAGAGAACTAAAGGCAAGGCACGGGCCGGCGCTTGTCAACTAGAACCCCTCCTCGCTGTGCATCACACTTCCAAGAAGAACACTCCGAGATAAGCCTAAGTTTTTAAAGACGACCATGTCAGTCTGGTTTTCAGAGAATCTTCTAAAACCAGACAGATCAACCTATTTGAAGTCTAATTTGAAAGCCTAGTTGGGTGGTTTAAAACTAAAATTTGAGACACATCATCAGTGGTGGACCCCGGGGTCTTCGGGTGTTTCGGCCATTACCACCAGACACCCTACCCGAGGGAAGCCCAGACGGGATTGATCATGTCCCGCTGTGTGTCACTCGCCCAATTGGATTTATCCCTATTGGAAGTTTGTTTGAAGAGCACGAGGTAAGCAAACCTAAGGTAAGTAATTTAAGGTAAGTATTAAGTTTAAGTGTTAAGTTTGATATTAAATGAGACTAAGTTTAAGGTTTTTGTAAAGGTTCTTAAATAAATTAAACTTACCTTATATGTTGTTCCGACCGGGGGATGTTTCCCCCTCCAAGGGGGGCGGGGGCAGGGGCACCCACAAGAGTCCCCCCCAGGAGCGACCAGGACCAGCCCCGACAGAGCGTTGCCTTCCCAGTCACCCCAGGAGAAGGAAGGAACCAGGCCAGCCCCGCAAGCATTGCCTCCTGGAACCCTCAAGACTCCCATGCCAACCCACTCCAGGGGTTGGGGTGCCAACAAGAGTCTCCCCCAGGAATGACCAGGACCAGCCCCGCCAGAGCGTTGCCTTCCCAGTCACCCCAGGAGCAGGAAGGAACCAGGCCAGCCCTGCAAGCAGTGCCTCCTGGAACCCCCAAGACTCCCATGCCAGCCATAAGGCCTTTTCCTGTGTTCCATACAACGCACAACCCCAGGAAAGGCAAACAAAATTTTCCATTTCCTGTGCCCCATACACCGCACGACCCCAGGAAAGGTTGCTGAAAGTTCCAGCAGGATCTTATCTTTGAACGCTGACCGGCCGTCAAGATCCGAAAATTGACAGCTCAGCCTCAACGCCTTATGCGTCGAACATACCCTTCTCGGTCGCGGTTTGAGAATGACAAACCATCAACCTGTTCAGATGTGAAATCGAGTGACATATTCGGAACCGTGGCGGTCAGCCGATCGCTCCGATATATGATATGTCACTCTACGATGAAAATTGAATGTCTAATCACAGAATTAAATTACTTTATATTCTGCAATGCATTCTGGTCCGTTTCTCGAAACCCGGAAGTAGTTTTAACCGCTTCTCGGTCCCGTTTTCTAAGTCCTATGTTGATTTTTAGGGTTGGAATTAAAGGGTTAGGGTTAGGGTAAGGGTTGGGGCCAGGGTTTAGGGTTTGAGGAAGGTTGTAAGTACAAGGAAATGTGACTACATTTTCGACTCGTACTCCGCCTGATTAGGCAGAACCTCTACCTCTCCCCCTCCCCAACAGTCCCATCAGGGAAGCAGGGAGGGGGAGAGGGGGAAGGGTTAGGGTTAGGGTTAGGGTTAGGGTTAGGGGAAGGGTTAGGGTTAGGGTTAGGGGAAGGGTTAGGGTTAGGGTTAGGGTAAGGGATAGGGTTAGGGTTAGGGTAAGGGATAGGGTTAGGGTTAGGGTAAGGGTTAGGGTTAGGGTAAGGGATAGGGTTAGGGTTAGGGTTAGGGTTAGGGTTAGGGTTAGGATAAGGGGCAAAAACCCCTTATGCCGAACCCCGGCATAAGCAGGGTTAGGGTTAGGGTTAGGGTTAGGGTTAGGGTTAGGGTTAGGGTTAGGGTTAGGGTTAGGGTTAGGGTTAGGGTTAGGGTAAGGGTTAGGGTTAGGGTTAGGGTTAGGGTTAGGGTTAGGGTTAGGGTTAGGGTTAGGGTTAGGGTTAGGGTTAGGGTTAGGGTTAGGGTTAGGGTTAGGGTTAGGGTTAGAGGTTAGGGTTAGGGTTAGGGTTAGAGGGTAGGGTTAGGGTTAGGGTTAGGGTTAGGGTTAGGGTTAGGGTTAGGGTTAGGGTTAGGGTTAGGGTTAGGGTTAGGGTTAGGGTTAGGGTTAGGGTTAGGGTTAGGGTTAGGGTTAGGGTTAGGGTTAGGGTTAGGGTTAGGGTTAGGGTTAGGGTTAGGGTTAGGGTTAGGGTTAGGGTTAGGGTTAGGGTTAGGGTTAGGGTTAGGGTTAGGGTTAGGGTTAGGGTTAGGGTTAGGGTTAGGGTTAGGGTTAGGGTTAGGGTTAGGGTTAGGGTTAGGGTTAGGGTTAGGGTTAGGGTTAGGGTTAGGGTTAGGGTTAGGGTTAGGGTTAGGGTTAGGGTTAGGGTTAGGGTTAGGGTTAGGGTTAGGGTTAGGGTTAGGGTTAGGGTTAGGGTTAGGGTTAGGGTTAGGGTTAGGGTTAGGGTTAGGGTTAGGGTTAGGGTTAGGGTTAGGGTTAGGGTTAGGGTTAGGGTTAGGGTTAGGGTTAGGGTTAGGGTTAGGGTTAGGGTTAGGGTTAGGGTTAGGTTAGGGTTAGGGTTAGGGTTAGGGTTAGGGTTAGGGTTAGGGTTAGGGTTAGGGTTAGGGTTAGGGTTAGGGTTAGGGTTAGGGTTAGGGTTAGGGTTAGGGTTAGGGTTAGGGTTAGGGTTAGGGTTAGGGTTAGGGTTAGGGTTAGGGTTAGGGTTAGGGTTAGGGTAAGGGTTAGGGGTTAGGGTTAGGGTTAGGGTTAGGGTTAGGGTTAGGGTTAGGGTTAGGGTTAGGGTTAGGGTTAGGGTTAGGGTTAGGGTTAGGGTTAGGGTTAGGGTTAGGGTTAGGGTTAGGGTTAGGGTTAGGGTTAGGGTTAGGGTTAGGGTTAGGGTTAGGGTTAGGGTTAGGGTTAGGGTTAGGGTTAGGGTTAGGGTTAGGGTTAGGGTTAGGGTTAGGGTTAGGGTTAGGGTTAGGGTTAGGGTTAGGGTTAGGGTTAGGGTTAGGGTTAGGGTTAGGGTTAGGGTTAGGGTTAGGGTTAGGGTTAGGGTTAGGGTTAGGGTTAGGGTTAGGGTTAGGGTTAGGGTTAGGGTTAGGGTTAGGGTTAGGGTTAGGGTTAGGGTTAGGGTTAGGGTTAGGGTTAGGGTTAGGGTTAGGGTTAGGGTTAGGGTTAGGGTTAGGGTTAGGGTTAGGGTTAGGGTTAGGGTTAGGGTTAGGGTTAGGGTTAGGGTTAGGG
>NC_134528.1:32307731-32310231 GCF_027942865.1 Odontesthes bonariensis | reverse complement strand
CGTGCTCCTAACAACTTTCTCCAGGGTCCGTTTTGGGTGTGGGACTTGGTAAAAATTTTGGGAAATTTACCAAGTATTTTGTAAAAAATCATGTGTCCAAAATAGGTACCAAATGACTCCAAATGGCCTGAAACGTGCTCCTAACAACATTCCACAGAGTCCTTTTTGGCTGTGGGACTTAGTCAATTTTTGAGAAAATCGCGTTCCATTCATTTCAATGCGGAAACGGTTTTTGCCGATTATCTTCGGAACGGAAGGTCGTAGAGACTCAGAGATGACTTCCGTCAGACATAATACGACCCTTGTGAACACGCTCGACTTATCCCCGTGTCTCTACGACCTTCCGTTCCGGAGATATAAGCAAAACAAAGTTGTTTCCGGTCGTAGCTCCGCCCCCGTGGCTCCACCCCCCATGGTTCAAAGGTCAGTGGATAGCCCCTGTCCTGCTGAATCCGGGGATATGTGTCTCTGGTCTCTGCTACCTTCCTATCAGGACTTATGGCCATATGGCCTAATGGCAGGGGGGTGCCGTTCGGGGTTTTGTCCCCTTACCCTAACCCTAACCCTTACCCTAACCCTTACCCTAACCCTAACCCTAACCCTCTAACCCTAACCCTAACCCTAACCCTAACCCTAACCCTAACCCTAACCCTAACCCTAACCCTAACCCCTAACCCTAACCCTAACCCCCTAACCCTAACCCTAACCATCCCCAACCCTACCCTAACCCTAACCCTAACCCTACCCTAACCCTAACCCTAACCCCCTTACCCTCTAACCCTAACCCTAACCCTAACAATGCCTAACCCTAACCGGGCATAGGGGAGTGCTTGTGTACGTAATATTTACCTGGAACTAGGGTTTTTGACTTTGGGACTTGGTAAAAATTTTGGGAAATTTACCAAGTATTTTGTCAAAAATCATGTCTCCAAAATAGGTACCAAATGACTCCAAATGGCCTGAAACGTGCTCCTAACAACTTTCCCCAGGGTCCTTTTTGGCTGTGGGACTTAGGAACTTTTCGAGAAAATCGAGTTCCACTCATTTCAATGGCGAAACGGTTTTTGCCGATTATCTCGGGAACGAAAGGTCGTAGAGACTCGGAGATGACTTCCGTCAGACATAATTCGACCCTTGTGAACACGCCTGACTTGTCCCCATGTCTCTACGACCTTCCGTTCCGGATATATAAGGAAAACAAAGTTGTTTCCGGGCGTAGCTCCACCCCCTTGACTCCGCCCCCAATGGTTATTGTGTCAGTGGATAGCCCTTGTCCTGCTGAATCCGAGGATGTGTGTATCTTATCTATGCCACCTTCCTATCAGGACTTATTGCCTCTTAAGCTTATGCCGGGGTTCGGCATCCGGGGTTTTAGCCCCTTATCCTAACCCTAACCCTAACCCCCTAACCCTAACCCTAACCCTAACCCTAACAATGCCTAACCCTAACAATGCCTAACCCTAACCGGGAATAGGGGAGTGCTTGTGTACGTAATACTTACCTGGAACTAGGGTTTTTGACTGTGGGACTTGGTGAAAATTTTGGGAAATTTACGAAGTATTTTGTCAAAAATCATGTCTCCGAAATAGGTACCGATCGACTCCAAATGGCCTGAAACGTGCTCCTAACAACTTTCTCCAGGGTCCGTTTTGGGTGTGGGACTTGGTAAAAATTTTGGGAAATTTACCAAGTATTTTGTAAAAAATCATGTGTCCAAAATAGGTACCAAATGACTCCAAATGGCCTGAAACGTGCTCCTAACAACATTCCACAGAGTCCTTTTTGGCTGTGGGACTTAGTCAATTTTTGAGAAAATCGCGTTCCATTCATTTCAATGCGGAAACGGTTTTTGCCGATTATCTTCGGAACGGAAGGTCGTAGAGACTCAGAGATGACTTCCGTCAGACATAATACGACCCTTGTGAACACGCTCGACTTATCCCCGTGTCTCTACGACCTTCCGTTCCGGAGATATAAGCAAAACAAAGTTGTTTCCGGTCGTAGCTCCGCCCCCGTGGCTCCACCCCCCATGGTTCAAAGGTCAGTGGATAGCCCCTGTCCTGCTGAATCCGGGGATATGTGTCTCTGGTCTCTGCTACCTTCCTATCAGGACTTATGGCCATATGGCCTAATGGCAGGGGGGTGCCGTTCGGGGTTTTGTCCCCTTACCCTAACCCTAACCCTTACCCTAACCCTTACCCTAACCCTAACCCTAACCCTCTAACCCTAACCCTAACCCTAACCCTAACCCTAACCCTAACCCTAACCCTAACCCTAACCCTAACCCTAACCCCTAACCCTAACCCTAACCCCCTAACCCTAACCCTAACCATCCCCAACCCTACCCTAACCCTAACCCTAACCCTACCCTAACCCTAACCCTAACCCCCTTACCCTCTAACCCTAACCCTAACCCTAACAATGCCTAACCCTAACCGGGCATAGGGGAGTGCTTGTGTACGTAATATTTACCTGGAACTAGGGTTTTTGACTTTGGGAC